>NC_133526.1:126844589-126854589 GCF_048544455.1 Silene latifolia
TTCGGTTCGGGGTGGGTATGTCCGGTGGAGGAGAGGCTATCTTGCATGCCATGAACCGGCTCATTGAGGCTCGGGGGGCTGGGGTGGGGCTTTCTATGTTGCTGGTTGATTTCCAGAATGCGTTCAACCTTGTTGATCGTCCGACCATGCTTCAGGAGGTCCGCTGTCGTTGCCCTGCTCTCTCCCGTTGGGTGGAGTTTTGTTATTCCAGCCCGGCCCGCCTTTTTTATGGGGAACACTGATTGTGGTCTTGTCAGGGTGTTCAGCAGGGAGATCCGTTGGGCCCTTTGCTTTTCGCTTTGGTTTTGCATCCTTTAGTTTGCAAGATCCGGGACACTGTTGACCTCACTTTGCAGGCGTGGTACTTAGATGATGGCACCATCGTGGGTGATACTTTGGAGGTAGGGAAGGTCTTGGATTTGATTATGGTGGATGGCCCTCGTTTTGGATTGCATCTTAATGTCTCCAAGACGGAGGTCTTTTGGCCTGTTGAGGATCCTCGGAGTCGACTTCCAGGGGTTTTCCCTCCTTCTATTTCTCGGCCTTAGCGTGGTGTTACTGTTTTGGGTGGACCTGTCAGTGCTTGTTCTGATTTTAGCAGTGAGATTGTGGCGAAGAGAGTAACCAAGACCATTGAGCTAATGGATTTGGTTGCGAGGATTGAGGACCCGCAATGTGAGTTGCTTCTTCTTCTTCTTCTTCTTCTTCTTCTTCTTCTTCTTATTATTATTATTATTATTATTATTATTATTATTATTTTTTTTTTTTAACACTATTACTACTAGTATTACTATTACTATTACTACTATTACTGCTATTATTATTATTATTATTATTTTTTTTTTTTTTTTTTTTATTATTATTATTATTATTATTATGGATAATAATAAATTATTATTATTATTATTATTATGGATAATTCAAGCGGTACTCCTGAAGTTGGCCACTTTGCACAAAATACCCTAATTTTTTATGCGGAAAACTTAAAGAGGTCATAACTCGTGTTTACGAACTCAGAAAGTGAAGATTTTTTTTTTTCAAATCGATCATCTTTCCAAGTACTACGATTTGAAAAAAAAAAGTTTGACGAGTTTGGAACTCGTGACCAGGAGATATGCTCACTCAAAATTTGTTCGGTTGAAAAAACTTTTGACGCACAATAACTCCTAGTAGCGGAATCCAAATGCGACAATTTTTTTTTTTCAAATTGTAGTTCTCGGAAAGATGAGCGATTTGGAAAACAATTTCGTCACTATTGGACTCGTAAACACGAATTATTACCTCTTTAAGATTTCTGGATCAAAAATTTTGGTATTTCGTGCAAAGTGGCAAACCTTAGGGGTACCTCGTGAATTATCCGTTACTATTATTATTATTATTATTATTATTATTATTATTATTATTATTATTATTATTATTATTATTATTATTATTATTATTATTATTATTATTATTATTATTATTTGTTCCGGGTGTAATTCCAGAGCAGATATTTGTCACCACCCTTGGCTTGTAGAATAATGTCTTTGGTTGGATTCTTCTTGTCTTTGTCGTTCCTCTCGGTCTCTCCTGCAACAATGAACGAACTGAGGGCTTGGCTGTGTGCCAAGCGTACTCACTCCGACGCTCAAGTCAGTGAACTTAAAGGATTAAGTTGTATGTTATTTAGAGCAATATATTGTAGAGAGATGAGGAAGATAATACCAGTTTATGTGTGATATTAGGTCAAGTTGTGGATCCCCTCCTCAATGAAGGTTGAGGAGTATTTATAGACTCTCACCTTTTGTCACGTAGTGGCCAAGTGGCCAAGTGGCTAGCAGGTGGAAAGACTGATCTACCCCTCGGCCGAGGAACCTATGGCAGGCCGGCGGCCATGTTGACTCACCGCCGAGGGGTCTTGGATATGAGTACGCGGGTATGTGTCCCTTTGGGCAAAGTTGCCATGCCGGGACCCAGCCGACAGTAGATGGACTGCATCGGCTAGGCTGTCTAAGCCGTTGTCTTGCTGTAGGTATCTTTGACCTTGCTCAGTATGTTGACTTGGTCAGCGGTGCAGAATATGCCCCATCAATTTGCCCCCAGCGTAGCCTATGCCGTGGTATGGGCTCCGATGTACGTTCGAGCGTATATTCTGCGCAAGTGATTTTGTAAAAATTTTCTGCATCGGCTTCTTCTTCGGCGGCCTCTGCTTAGGCCGTACCATAACCCCCCTCCACATGGATGTGTAGAGGGCATCCGATGTGGAAAAGAAAGTGACGCTGGCCGGGACCAGGGTTGAGAGTGCCGGTTGCTTTTGATTGCCCCCGACCGGCGCTGTATAGCTTGGTTGATCAAGTGGCCGGCGGAGAACAGATGCTTGGGAATTTTGCTGAGGAAGGTGAATAGGCGGAGAGATATGAATGGGCGTGTTGAAGACGCTTGGTCACTGTTGCATTGATTGACGTCTAACTGTTGCAACGATTGACATCCCATGGTTGCATGTCCGACACGTGTCTGCACGCTGATTGGTTGACGCTTCATGGGCTGTTCGCTGATTGGTCCTTCTTTTATGGGCTTTTCCCTATAAATAGGGAAGTTATTCCATGAAATTGGCCACCAATTTCATTCTCCAAAATTTTTCTCAAAACTTTCAAGGGTTTCTTTGTCTTCTAATCTTCAGTTGTTATCCCGGCGAGTGTTTTTCTTCAAGGTAAACAAACAAACTTCCCACTTTTTATTTTGTTAAATAATTATTGCTATTATGTCTTCTGCCGACGCCGGAACTAGTAAGCCTGGGGGCCCTAGGTCTCCCTCTCCTGAGGTCGATCCTCGAATTTTGGAGGAGTGGGATGATGACGAGTATGTCGATGATGACGTAGATGATTTTAGTAATGATGCTGAGGAGGCTCGTCCTAAAGAGAGGAGGGAGTACGTTATGGACCATGGTGATATCTGTAAGGCAAGTGTTGACCGAGCTTGGGCCCGTAAGTTGGCCAGTTGCACCGGTGAGAGATTTTTCGAAGGCCACTTCTTCTTTGGCAGGGGATACAAGATTGTCATTCCCGAGGAGGGTTAGGCCATCTGTTGCCCTCCCCCGGGCCATATCGGTGTATATATGCGGCACTTGGAGCACGGGCTCCGATTTCCGCTGAATGAGTACGTTATGGCCATTATTAGGGCTATGAATGTTGCCGTTGCCCAACTGCACCCGCTGGCTATGAGGACGATAGTCGGCTTTGTGTGGCTTTGTCTCTTCAAGGGGGAGGCCCCGACGGTGAATTTATTTCGCCGGCTTCATTATCTCCAGCCGTCAATTTCCGGTAAAGTGGGGTGGTACAGTGTGCACACGGAGAAGGGTTATGTCTCTGTTGACAAACGTACTTCTTGCAAAGACTGGAAAGATCGGTGGGTTGCCCATTGAAGGAGACGCTGCTACTGCTGCTGACGGCGAGCGGCAACAGACATAGAGAGATGGTGTCTGTACCCTTTTGCCTTTCTGTCTTTGTATTTCTTGTAATTTGTTGAACATACTTAATAAAAGCTTGTTTCTTCTGCCCCCGGCCTGGCCGAGGTCTTTACCTTACTTCTTTTTCTTGCGCTAGTATCCGAGCCTCAACCGTACTTTTAGAATAATGTCTTGGTCTGGGTTGTCTCCTTGCGTTATTAATTGAGGGTCTCTTTTGTTTCCGCCTCGGCTTGGCCGAGGCAGTCTAGAGCGCGTATCTCAATTGTGTTAACGCTTTTAAGGCATCTTGATTGCTTTGCAAGTATCAACTGCGCTGGTCGTGATTGCCGCTCTTGTCGATGTGACTGTGAGCTAGCATCTGCTTCTTGTTACTGACTACCGTGGCGTCTACCACTTGGAGTGACTGCGACGGCGTCTACCTCTTGGGGTGACTGCCGTGGCGTCTACTACTTGGGGTGACTGCGACGGTGCCTATTTCTTCATGGAGACTAGCTCTTGTCGGTATGACAAAGTGTGAGTGGCGTCTTATCTCTTGATGACGGCCGTGGCGTCTACCACTTGAGTGACCGCGACGGCATCTACCTCTTGGGGTGACTGCCGTGGCGTCTACTACTTGGGGTGACTGCGACGGTGCCTATTTCTTCATGGGACTGCCGCTCTTGTCGGTATGACAGTGTGAGCTGGCGTCTTATCTCTTGATGACGGCCGTGGCGTCTACCACTTGGAGTGACTGCGACGGCGTCTACCTCTTGGGGTGACTGCCGTGGCGTCTACTACTTGGGGTGACTGCGACGGTGCCTATTTCTTCATGGGACTGCCGCTCTTGTCGGTATGACAGTGTGAGCTGGCGTATTATCTCTTGATGACGGCCGTGGCGTCTACCACTTGGAGTGACTGCGACGGCGTCTACCTCTTGGGGTGACTGCCGTGGCGTCTACTACTGGGGTGACTGCGACGTGCCTATTTCTTCATGGGACCGCCGCTCTTGTCGGTATGACAAAGTGTGAGTGGCGTCTTATCTCTTGATGACGGCCGTGGCGTCTACCACTTGGAGTGACTGCGACGGCGTCTACCTCTTGGGGTGACTGCCGTGGCGTCTACTACTTGGGGTGACTGCGACGGGGCCTATTTCTTCATGGGACTGCCGCTCTTGTCGGTATGACAGTGTGAGCTGGCGTCTGCTTATTGATAAAGACTGCCGCTCGTGTCAGTATGACAGTGTGAGTCGGCGTCTGCTGCTTCCTAGTGACTATGGGAAGAACGATCATTTCGATGGAAGACTTGATGCTTTTCATTTAGGATGTTTTTGGCCGCACTCTTTTCGCCGAAGGTCACCGGGAGTCTGATTGATCCCAGTGGTATCAGGCCGGCCCCCGAGAAGCTGTACAGTGGGTTGGTGCAGGGGCTCAAGTCCTTGACTTTCAGGCCGAGGCTGAGGAAGCATTCCCTGAACATGATGTTTGTGTATGCGCCTGTGTCAATCAGGCACCTCTTGACCAGGTGGTTGGATATGTCCAAATTGACTACAAGCGGGTCGCTGTGAGGAGCGACGACTCCTTCGTAGTCCTTCCTTCCAATGGTTATATCGGGGATGTTGGAAGCGGGGGTCGCTGTGTTGGGCACAAAGTTGATGGCCTGATATAGCTCATTCAGGTGCCGTTTATGCCCATGAGCGGACCCTCCGTTCTCGTTGCCCCCGATGACAACATGGATCACTCCTATCCGTTCAAAGACGGATTTCTTACCTGAGCTGTCGGCGTCAGTCTTTTGGCCTTTGGCAACGTACTTGCCGAGGCTCCCCTTCCGGATCAGCTCTTCAATGGCATTCTTCAGATGCCGGCAGTCGTTGGTTAGATGGCCGGTGTGGCCGTGGTACTCACAGTACTGGCTCGTGTCATCGTCACTTTTTGGCTTGGGGGGTCTTTCCCACTTCTGGCCCTCGTCTCTGCTCAGGGCGAAGACCTCGGCGGCTGACACGACGAGAGGGGTTTTTTCACTATACCGCCTCTGGTGATACGTTCCTGAACTCCACCCGTCGCCCGCCGAGTCCTGTTTCCTGGAAGATTTATCCGACCGTAACCTATTATTCTCACGGCGTCTTTCATAGGACCGTGACCCGTCGCCGTCACGGCGTCTTTCATCCGGGTTGTCCTCCCGGTGGCTCTTCTTTTCTGAGTGCTCGGCCTCGCTGGGGCCTACCCAGATCTTATGATAGTCTTCTACCTTGATGGCTTGGTCAGCCATCTCCCTGGCGGCGTCCCAGCCCAGGCCTCCGCCCTTGATGAGTTCATTTTTTAGGTCTCCCCTTGGGAGGCCTTTCATCAGTGCGAAAGCCGCCAATTCGGGATTAATTTCTCGAATCTGCTGGACCTTTCCGTCGAACCTTTTCACATAGCTTCGTAGAGACTCGCCCCCCTCCTGTCTGATAGTTAGGAGGTCCGACGTCTCCACGGCCCTCCTCTTATTACAAGAGTACTGGGCTAGAAAGGCGTCCCTTAGGTCGGCGTAATAGTATATCGAGCCGTCGGGGAGCCCCTTGTACCAATTTTGAGCCATCCCATGCAGAGTTGTTGGGAAAACTCGGCACCAGACCTCATCGGGCTGCTCCCATACCGACATGTAAGACTCGAAAGCCTCAGCGTGGTCGACTGGATCACTGTCTCCTTTGTATGAGAGAGGTGGTAGCTTGAGCTTGGTTGGCACCTGGATTTCTAGAACGTAGGCGCTGAGGGGCTGTCTGACCACGTGTCGAACTGTACGCGGCGACCGGCTCCTCGCATTCCTAATCTGACTCCTCCCCTCGTAGCGGGAAGGGCTCCTTCTTCGACTTGGACTTCTCCTCCAACTCTGCTGAGTCGGACTCCTCTGGCTCCTTTGGGGTAAGCCTCGTTCGTGCGGCGGGGACGCTGTCCTCCCATGAGTATGGGAAAGGCTTAGGTCTACCGCACCCACTTTGGGCTCCCCCGGCGACTTGGCTGGGTCAGCTTCTCCTAGCGCTCCGTTCAAATTTCTCGGAGTCACGTTTTGGGCCCTGGTCTCCTGGACAGCTTCCGCCGCTCTTGTCGGCGTGACAGTGTGAGCGGGCGTATTACTAATTAAGTCCAGGAGCATTTTCAGTTTTGCTACGTCAACCACATGTCACATGATGGTGACCTGGTTGGCTGGCAGCGGCGTGTCGGGTATTGATGGCATCCCGAACTCCGGTTGGAGTGCTCCACCGGTGGAGGGCTGTATGACTCCAGAATTGTTGAAGGTGTCGTCTTGGTAGAATGCGGTTTCGTCGGTTACGACTGCGTCTTGTTGTTTCGACATTTTCTTAGCTTTTTGGGTGGGTTTTTCGTTGGGGTTTTTTTTTGTTTCGGGAATGAATGTGACTAGCTTCTAGTGTCTCTTCCCCACAGATGGCGCCAATTGTTCCGGGTGTAATTCCAGAGCAGATATTTGTCACCACCCTTGGCTTGTAGAATAATGTCTTTGGTTGGATTCTTCTTGTCTTTGTCGTTCCTCTCGGTCTCTCCTGCAACAATGAACGAACTGAGGGCTTGGCTGTGTGCCAAGCGTACTCACTCCGACGCTCAAGTCAGTGAACTTAAAGGATTAAGTTGTATGTTATTTAGAGCAATATATTGTAGAGAGATGAGGAAGATAATACCAGTTTATGTGTGATATTAGGTCAAGTTGTGGATCCCCTCCTCAATGAAGGTTGAGGAGTATTTATAGACTCTCACCTTTTGTCACGTAGTGGCCAAGTGGCCAAGTGGCTAGCAGGTGGAAAGACTGATCTACCCCTCGGCCGAGGAACCTATGGCAGGCCGGCGGCCATGTTGACTCACCGCCGAGGGGTCTTGGATATGAGTACGCGGGTATGTGTCCCGGCTGGCAGGTTGCCATGCCGGGACCCAGGCTGACAGGCCGATGGACTGCATCGGCTAGGCTGTCTAAGCCGTTGTCTTGCTGTAGGTATCTTTGACCTTGCTCAGTATGTTGACTTGGTCAGCGGTGCAGAATATGCCCCATCATTATTATTATTATCATTATCATTATCATTATTATTGTTATTGTTGTTGTTATTATTATTGTTGTTGTTATTATTATTATTATTATTATTATTATTTGCAAGAAATTATAGTCCATTTTATTCATCCATTATGGGCAAATAAATAGGACAAGGATTTCATACAAAAGAATAACCCCTAAGGCAAAAGGCCAAAATCAAGAGAGATTTAGCATATGGACAGCCTTATCATAGTCCTTACTAGGAACTTTCCCTAAGATTCGACTACTAACAGTGTGCCTGATTATGTGAGTGAGTTGAGCAGCAGTTTTCTCAATCCCCAGAAAGATCCTAGCATTTCTTTCAGCCCGGATGTGATAGCAGACAGCTCCAATGCAGCAGCGGAACCAGCCATTCTTCTAATGTCTGATATGTTTCTTTCCCATGCACCAGAGAAGCTCTTTTGCAGGGTCAAAGGTTCTGTGTGGCAGGCCAAGCCAGGTGATGATACTAGCCCAAAGATTTTTAGAGAAAGAGCATTGAGAGAATATATGGCTATGAGTTTCCTGGTTCTCCTTACACATAATGCACCTATTTGCTAGGGAGAAGCCTCTAGCTGCAATTTTATCCACAGTAGCCAGTTTTTCTTGGAGGGCTAAAGATGTAATCAACCTATGACTGGGGATAAGAAATTGAATGTTGAGAGCAGGTGCCCAGGGGAGAGCAGGGGCATGAGTTCTAAACCAGTCATAGGCAGCTTTAAAATAAAATTTACCATTTTTAACCCAAGAATTGGGTAAGGCACTAGCAATAGAGACAGTACCAGTCCTGTCAAGTATTTCCTCCTTAACAGCAAGAATGCCCCTAAAAATTTCAGAGTGATGGGATTTACTATGAGTGTCCCAAATGGAATTGTGTGCCATATTATAGGCTGTGTTCCAACAGCACCAAAGCCCATCATGCTGATTAGCTAAACTCCAGAGCCATCTAGCAAGGACTGCTTTATTCTATGAAAGAAGTTCTTTGATGTCAAGCCCTCCCTCATGCCAGGGGGAGCAAATACTTTGTCAGCTAGCAAGAACCATTCTTTGCCTCCGATCATCATTATTCCAGAAGAAATCTTTACAGAGACGATTAATGGCTTTAATTATATTCTTGGGAATCAGGACACTGGCATACCAGAAATTCATTAAGCCAAAAACAATAGAGTTTAGCAGCTGAACTTTTCCTGCATAGGAGAATGCTTTGGCTGCCCAGTGATGAATCTGAGTTTGTATCTTAGTTAGAAGGCTCCCATAGGTGTCAAAAGTGTTCCTTGCAGTATGTAAGGGAAGACCCAGGTATCTTAAAGGGAAGCTACTCTCAGAGAAACCAGTAATTTGAAGAATTTGAAGCCTGACACTAGGGGATACTCCACCAAAATATATATCAGTCTTATCATTATTAGCTGACAGACCATACCAGTGAGAGAAGTTCTCCAAAGTGTGTAAGACTGCAGTGACTGAAGGCACATCACCTCTAGTGAAAATCATAAGATCATCAGCAAAGATTAGGTGAGTGAGAGCAAGCTTTGAGCATTTAGGGTGGAAAGACACATCAGTTTGAGTACAAAGTCTTCTCAGATACCTGGAAAGAATTTCCATACTCAGAACAAAAAGAAAGGGGGAGAGGGGATCACCTTGTCTAACCCCACTCTTTCCCTGGAAGAAACCATGCACAGAGCCATTTAACTTGATGGAGAACCAAGAACTTGTGATGCAACCAATTATCCAGTCAATGAAAATGGTAGGGAAATTGAGAGCCTGAAGAATAAACTTGATAAAATCCCATTATAAAGAATCAAAGGCTTTCCTGATGTCCACCTTTATGAGACATCTAGGAATTAAGTATTTTCTGCTATAACCTTTGACCAGGGATTGTGAAAGCATGATATTTTCATGTATATTCCTCCCAGTAATGAAAGATGCCTGTTCTGGGCCAACCAACTTAGGGAGTACCTCCTGAAGCCTATTTGCAATGATTTTGCTAATAGTTTTATAGAAAGTGGTGCAACAGGATATAGGCCTGAAATCCATAACAGTATTGCTGACCTTCGTTTTTGGAATAAGAGCAATGAGAGTAGCATTTGCTTGCTTACTAAGTCTACCATTTCTGAAGAAAGCTTGAACAGCCTTACAAAAATCTGAGCCCACAACATCCCAAGAATGCTTAAAAAAACCAGAGGAGAAGCCATCATGTCCAGGGCTTTTGTCCTCTCCAATACTAAAAAGGGCAGCTTTGATCTGCAGATTATCCACAGGTCTTGTGAGCCTTGCATGATCATTAGGATGGACACAAGAGCCATGATGGATGAAGTTGACATCAATGGGTAAGGTGGGTTTTGAGGAGCCAAGGAGGTGCTTATAGTCAATGAAGCTAGCAGCTACATTGTCCACCCCAATTTGCTCAGTACCATCCTTGTCAACAATTTTCCCAATAATTTGCTGTTGCTTTCTATCCTGAATTCTACCAAAGAAGTATTTTGAGGAAGAATCACTATAGGAAATATGATCACTCTTAGC